>NC_054469.1:54817877-54832877 GCF_017639515.1 Carcharodon carcharias
GTGAGAGAGAGGGAGAGTGTGTGTGTGTGAGAGAGAGGGAGAGTGTGTGTGTGTGAGAGAGAGGGAGAGTGTGTGTGTGTGAGAGAGAGGGAGAGTGTGTGTGTGTGAGAGAGAGGGAGAGTGTGTGTGTGTGAGAGAGAGGGAGAGTGTGTGTGTGTGAGAGAGAGGGAGAGTGTGTGTGTGTGAGAGAGAGGGAGAGTGTGTGTGTGTGAGAGAGAGGGAGAGTGTGTGTGTGTGAGAGAGAGGGAGAGTGTGTGTGTGTGAGAGAGAGGGAGAGTGTGTGTGTGTGAGAGAGAGGGAGAGTGTGTGTGTGTGAGAGAGAGGGAGAGTGTGTGTGTGTGAGAGAGAGGGAGAGTGTGTGTGTGTGAGAGAGAGGGAGAGTGTGTGTGTGTGAGAGAGAGGGAGAGTGTGTGTGTGTGAGAGAGAGGGAGAGTGTGTGTGTGTGAGAGAGAGGGAGAGTGTGTGTGTGTGAGAGAGAGGGAGAGTGTGTGTGTGTGAGAGAGAGGGAGAGTGTGTGTGTGTGTGAGAGAGAGGGAGAGTGTGTGTGTGTGTGAGAGAGAGGGAGAGTGTGTGTGTGTGTGAGAGAGAGGGAGAGTGTGTGTGTGTGTGAGAGAGAGGGAGAGTGTGTGTGTGTGAGAGAGAGGGAGAGTGTGTGTGTGTGAGAGAGAGGGAGAGTGTGTGTGTGTGAGAGAGAGGGAGAGTGTGTGTGTGTGAGAGAGAGGGAGAGTGTGTGTGTGAGAGAGAGAGGGAGAGTGTGTGTGTGAGAGAGAGAGGGAGAGTGTGTGTGTGTGAGAGAGAGGGAGAGTGTGTGTGTGTGAGAGAGAGGGAGAGTGTGTGTGTGTGAGAGAGAGGGAGAGTGTGTGTGTGTGAGAGAGAGGGAGAGTGTGTGTGTGTGAGAGAGAGGGAGAGTGTGTGTGTGTGAGAGAGAGGGAGAGTGTGTGTGTGTGAGAGAGAGGGAGAGTGTGTGTGTGTGAGAGAGAGGGAGAGTGTGTGTGTGTGAGAGAGAGGGAGAGTGTGTGTGTGTGAGAGAGAGAGGGAGAGTGTGTGTGTGTGAGAGAGAGAGAGGGAGAGTGTGTGTGTGTGAGAGAGAGAGAGGGAGAGTGTGTGTGTGTGAGAGAGAGAGGGAGAGTGTGTGTGTGTGAGAGAGAGAGGGAGAGTGTGTGTGTGTGAGAGAGAGAGGGAGAGTGTGTGTGTGTGAGAGAGAGAGGGAGAGTGTGTGTGTGTGAGAGAGAGAGGGAGAGTGTGTGTGTGTGAGAGAGAGAGGGAGAGCGTGTGTGTGTGTGTGAGAGAGAGGGAGAGCGTGTGTGTGTGTGTGAGAGAGAGGGAGAGCGTGTGTGTGTGTGTGAGAGAGAGGGAGAGCGTGTGTGTGTGTGTGAGAGAGAGGGAGAGCGTGTGTGTGTGTGTGAGAGAGAGGGAGAGCGTGTGTGTGTGTGTGAGAGAGAGGGAGAGCGTGTGTGTGTGTGTGAGAGAGAGGGAGAGCGTGTGTGTGTGTGTGAGAGAGAGGGAGAGCGTGTGTGTGTGTGTGAGAGAGAGGGAGAGCGTGTGTGTGTGTGTGAGAGAGAGGGAGAGCGTGTGTGTGTGTGTGAGAGAGAGGGAGAGCGTGTGTGTGTGTGTGAGAGAGAGGGAGAGCGTGTGTGTGTGTGTGAGAGAGAGGGAGAGCGTGTGTGTGTGTGTGAGAGAGAGGGAGAGCGTGTGTGTGTGTGTGAGAGAGAGGGAGAGCGTGTGTGTGTGTGTGAGAGAGAGGGAGAGCGTGTGTGTGTGTGTGAGAGAGAGGGAGAGCGTGTGTGTGTGTGTGAGAGAGGCAGAGCGTGTGTGTGTGTGTGAGAGAGCGGGAGAGCGGGTGTGTGTGTGTGAGAGAGAGGGAGAGCGGGTGTGTGTGTGTGAGAGAGAGGGAGAGCGGGTGTGTGTGTGTGAGAGAGAGGGAGAGCGGGTGTGTGTGTGTGAGAGAGAGGGAGAGCGGGTGTGTGTGTGTGAGAGAGAGGGAGAGCGGGTGTGTGTGTGTGAGAGAGAGGGAGAGCGGGTGTGTGTGTGTGAGAGAGAGGGAGAGCGGGTGTGTGTGTGTGAGAGAGAGGGAGAGCGGGTGTGTGTGTGTGAGAGAGAGGGAGAGCGGGTGTGTGTGTGTGAGAGAGAGGGAGAGCGGGTGTGTGTGTGTGAGAGAGAGGGAGAGCGGGTGTGTGTGTGTGAGAGAGAGGGAGAGCGGGTGTGTGTGTGTGAGAGAGAGGGAGAGCGGGTGTGTGTGTGTGAGAGAGAGGGAGAGCGGGTGTGTGTGTGTGAGAGAGAGGGAGAGCGGGTGTGTGTGTGTGAGAGAGAGGGAGAGCGGGTGTGTGTGTGTGAGAGAGAGGGAGAGCGGGTGTGTGTGTGTGAGAGAGAGGGAGAGCGGGTGTGTGTGTGTGAGAGAGAGGGAGAGCGGGTGTGTGTGTGTGAGAGAGAGGGAGAGCGGGTGTGTGTGTGTGAGAGAGAGGGAGAGCGGGTGTGTGTGTGTGAGAGAGAGGGAGAGCGGGTGTGTGTGTGTGAGAGAGAGGGAGAGCGGGTGTGTGTGTGTGAGAGAGAGGGAGAGCGGGTGTGTGTGTGTGAGAGAGAGGGAGAGCGGGTGTGTGTGTGTGAGAGAGAGGGAGAGCGGGTGTGTGTGTGTGAGAGAGAGGGAGAGCGGGTGTGTGTGTGTGAGAGAGAGGGAGAGCGGGTGTGTGTGTGTGAGAGAGAGGGAGAGCGGGTGTGTGTGTGTGAGAGAGAGGGAGAGCGGGTGTGTGTGTGAGAGAGAGGGAGAGCGTGTGTGTGTGTGTGAGAGAGAGGGAGAGCGTGTGTGTGTGTGTGAGAGAGAGGGAGAGCGTGTGTGTGTGTGTGAGAGAGAGGGAGAGCGTGTGTGTGTGTGTGAGAGAGAGGGAGAGCGTGTGTGTGTGTGTGAGAGAGAGGGAGAGCGTGTGTGTGTGTGTGAGAGAGAGGGAGAGCGTGTGTGTGTGTGTGAGAGAGAGGGAGAGCGTGTGTGTGTGTGTGAGAGAGAGGGAGAGCGTGTGTGTGCGTGTGAGAGAGAGGGAGAGCGTGTGTGTGCGTGTGAGAGAGAGGGAGAGCGTGTGTGTGCGTGTGAGAGAGAGGGAGAGCGTGTGTGTGCGTGTGAGAGAGAGGGAGAGCGTGTGTGTGCGTGTGAGAGAGAGGGAGAGCGTGTGTGTGCGTGTGAGAGAGAGGGAGAGCGTGTGTGTGCGTGTGAGAGAGAGGGAGAGCGTGTGTGTGCGTGTGAGAGAGAGGGAGAGCGTGTGTGTGCGTGTGAGAGAGAGGGAGAGCGTGTGTGTGCGTGTGAGAGAGAGGGAGAGCGTGTGTGTGCGTGTGAGAGAGAGGGAGAGCGTGTGTGTGCGTGTGAGAGAGAGGGAGAGCGTGTGTGTGCGTGTGAGAGAGAGGGAGAGCGTGTGTGTGCGTGTGAGAGAGAGGGAGAGCGTGTGTGTGCGTGTGAGAGAGAGGGAGAGCGTGTGTGTGCGTGTGAGAGAGAGGGAGAGCGTGTGTGTGCGTGTGAGAGAGAGGGAGAGCGTGTGTGTGCGTGTGAGAGAGAGGGAGAGCGTGTGTGTGCGTGTGAGAGAGAGGGAGAGCGTGTGTGTGCGTGTGAGAGAGAGGGAGAGCGTGTGTGTGCGTGTGAGAGAGAGGGAGAGCGTGTGTGTGCGTGTGAGAGAGAGGGAGAGCGTGTGTGTGCGTGTGAGAGAGAGGGAGAGCGTGTGTGTGCGTGTGAGAGAGAGGGAGAGCGTGTGTGTGCGTGTGAGAGAGAGGGAGAGCGTGTGTGTGCGTGTGAGAGAGAGGGAGAGCGTGTGTGTGCGTGTGAGAGAGAGGGAGAGCGTGTGTGTGCGTGTGAGAGAGAGGGAGAGCGTGTGTGTGCGTGTGAGAGAGAGGGAGAGCGTGTGTGTGCGTGTGAGAGAGAGGGAGAGTGTGTGTGTGTGAGAGAGAGAGGGAGAGCGTGTGTGTGTGAGAGAGAGAGGGAGAGTGTGTGTGTGTGAGAGAGAGAGGGAGAGCGTGTGTGTGTGAGAGAGAGAGGGAGAGCGTGTGTGTGTGAGAGAGAGAGGGAGAGCGTGTGTGTGTGTGTGTGAGAGAGAGGGAGAGCGTGTGTGTGTGTGTGTGAGAGAGAGGGAGAGCGTGTGTGTGTGTGTGAGAGAGAGGGAGAGCGTGTGTGTGTGTGTGAGAGAGAGGGAGAGCGTGTGTGTGTGTGTGAGAGAGAGGGAGAGCGTGTGTGTGTGTGTGAGAGAGAGGGAGAGCGTGTGTGTGTGTGTGAGAGAGAGGGAGAGCGTGTGTGTGTTAGGGAGAGTGTGTGTGTGTGTGTGTCAGAGAGAGGGAGAGTGTGTGTGTGTGTGTTAGGGAGAGTGTGTGTGTGTGTGTGTCAGAGAGAGGGAGAGTGTGTGTGTGTGTGTGTGTGAGAGAGGCAGATTGTGTGTGTGTGGGTGTGTGTGTGTGGGTGTGTGTGTGTGTGTGAGAGGGAGAACGTGTGTCTGTGTGAGTGGGAGAGCATGTGTGTGTGTGAGAGGGAGAGCATGTGTCTTTGTGTGTGTGTGAGAGAGGGAGAGTGTGTGTGTGTGAGAGAGGGAGAGTGTGTGTGTGTGTGAGAGAGGGAGAGCGTGTCTGTGTGTGTCTGTGTGAGGGGGAGAGCGTGTGTCTGTGCGTGTGTGTGTGAGAGGGAGAGCATGTGTCTGTGTATGTGAGAGGGAGAGCGTGTGTCTGTCTGTGTGTGTGTGAGAGGGAGAGCGTGTTTGTGTGTGAGCGAGAGGGAGAGCGTTTGTGTGTGTGAGAGGGAGAGCGTTTGTGTGTGTGAGAGGGAGAGCGTGTGTGTGCGTGTGAGAGAGAGGGAGAGCGGGTGTGTGTGTGTGAGAGAGAGGGAGAGCGGGTGTGTGTGTGAGAGAGAGGGAGAGCGGGTGTGTGTGTGTGAGAGAGAGGGAGAGCGTGTGTGTGTGTGTCAGAGAGAGGGAGAGCGTGTGTGTGTGTGTCAGAGAGAGGGAGAGCGTGTGTGTGTGTGTCAGAGAGAGGGAGAGCGTGTGTGTGTGTGTCAGAGAGAGCGAGAGTTTGTGTGTGTGTGTGAGAGAGAGGGAGAGCGTGTGTGTGTGTGTGAGAGAGAGGGAGAGCGTGTGTGTGTGTGAGAGAGAGGGAGAGCGTGTGTGTGTGTGTGAGAGAGAGGGAGAGCGTGTGTGTGTGAGAGAGAGGGAGAGCGTGTGTGTTTGTGAGAGAGAGCGAGAGCGTGTGTGTGTGTGTGAGAGAGAGCGAGAGTTTGTGTGTGTGTGTGAGAGAGAGGGAGAGCGTGTGTGTGTGTGTGAGAGAGAGGGAGAGCGTGTGTGTGTGTGTGAGAGAGAGGGAGAGCGTGTGTGTGTGTGTGAGAGAGGGAGAGCGTGTGTGTGTGTGTGAGAGAGAGGGAGAGCGTGTGTGTGTGTGTGAGAGAGAGGGAGAGCGTGTGTGTGTGTGTGAGAGAGAGGGAGAGCGTGTGTGTGTGTGTGAGAGAGAGGGAGAGCGTGTGTGTGTGTGAGAGAGAGGGAGAGCGTGTGTGTGTGTGTGTGAGAGAGAGGGAGAGCGTGTGTGTGTGTGTGAGAGAGAGGGAGAGCGTGTGTGTGTGTGTGAGAGAGAGGGAGAGCGTGTGTGTGTGTGTGAGAGAGAGGGAGAGCGTGTGTGTGTGTGAGAGAGAGGGAGAGCGTGTCTGTGTGTGTGAGAGAGAGAGGGAGAGCGTGTGTGTGCGTGTGAGAGAGAGGGAGAGCGTGTGTGTGCGTGTGAGAGAGAGGGAGAGCGTGTGTGTGCGTGTGAGAGAGAGGGAGAGCGTGTGTGTGCGTGTGAGAGAGAGGGAGAGCGTGTGTGTGCGTGTGAGAGAGAGGGAGAGCGTGTGTGTGCGTGTGAGAGAGGGAGAGCGTGTGTGTGCGTGTGAGAGAGGGAGAGCGTGTGTGTGCGTGTGAGAGAGGGAGAGTGTGTGTGTGCGTGTGAGAGAGAGGGAGAGCGTGTGTGTGCGTGTGAGAGAGAGGGAGAGCGTGTGTGTGCGTGTGAGAGAGAGGGAGAGCGTGTGTGTGCGTGTGAGAGAGAGGGAGAGCGTGTGTGTGCGTGTGAGAGAGAGGGAGAGCGTGTGTGTGCGTGTGAGAGAGAGGGAGAGCGTGTGTGTGCGTGTGAGAGAGAGGGAGAGCGTGTGTGTGCGTGTGAGAGAGAGGGAGAGCGTGTGTGTGCGTGTGAGAGAGAGGGAGAGCGTGTGTGTGCGTGTGAGAGAGAGGGAGAGCGTGTGTGTGCGTGTGAGAGAGAGGGAGAGCGTGTGTGTGCGTGTGAGAGAGAGGGAGAGCGTGTGTGTGCGTGTGAGAGAGAGGGAGAGCGTGTGTGTGCGTGTGAGAGAGAGGGAGAGCGTGTGTGTGCGTGTGAGAGAGAGGGAGAGCGTGTGTGTGCGTGTGAGAGAGAGGGAGAGCGTGTGTGTGCGTGTGAGAGAGAGGGAGAGCGTGTGTGTGCGTGTGAGAGAGAGGGAGAGCGTGTGTGTGCGTGTGAGAGAGAGGGAGAGCGTGTGTGTGCGTGTGAGAGAGAGGGAGAGCGTGTGTGTGCGTGTGAGAGAGAGGGAGAGCGTGTGTGTGCGTGTGAGAGAGAGGGAGAGCGTGTGTGTGCGTGTGAGAGAGAGGGAGAGCGTGTGTGTGCGTGTGAGAGAGAGGGAGAGCGTGTGTGTGCGTGTGAGAGAGAGGGAGAGCGTGTGTGTGCGTGTGAGAGAGAGGGAGAGCGTGTGTGTGCGTGTGAGAGAGAGGGAGAGCGTGTGTGTGCGTGTGAGAGAGAGGGAGAGCGTGTGTGTGCGTGTGAGAGAGAGGGAGAGCGTGTGTGTGCGTGTGAGAGAGAGGGAGAGCGTGTGTGTGCGTGTGAGAGAGAGGGAGAGCGTGTGTGTGCGTGTGAGAGAGAGGGAGAGCGTGTGTGTGTGTGAGAGAGAGGGAGAGCGTGTGTGTGTGTGTGAGAGAGAGGGAGAGCGTGTGTGTGTGTGTGAGAGAGGGAGAGCGTGTGTGTGAGAGAGGGAGAGCGTGTGTGTGTGTGTGAGAGAGAGGGAGAGCGTGTGTGTGTGTGTGAGAGAGAGGGAGAGCGTGTGTGTGTGTGTGAGAGAGAGGGAGAGCGTGTCTGTGTGTGTGAGAGAGAGGGGAGAGCGTGTGTGTGCGTGTGAGAGAGAGGGAGAGCGTGTGTGTGCGTGTGAGAGAGAGGGAGAGCGTGTGTGTGCGTGTGAGAGAGAGGGAGAGCGTGTTGTGTGCGTGTGAGAGAGAGGGAGAGCGTGTGTGTGCGTGTGAGAGAGAGGGAGAGCGTGTGTGTGCGTGTGAGAGAGGGAGAGCGTGTGTGTGCGTGTGAGAGAGGGAGAGCGTGTGTGTGCGTGTGAGAGAGAGGGAGAGCGTGTGTGTGCGTGTGAGAGAGAGGGAGAGCGTGTGTGTGCGTGTGAGAGAGAGGGAGAGCGTGTGTGTGCGTGTGAGAGAGAGGGAGAGCGTGTGTGTGCGTGTGAGAGAGAGGGAGAGCGTGTGTGTGCGTGTGAGAGAGAGGGAGAGCGTGTGTGTGCGTGTGAGAGAGAGGGAGAGCGTGTGTGTGCGTGTGAGAGAGAGGGAGAGCGTGTGTGTGCGTGTGAGAGAGAGGGAGAGCGTGTGTGTGCGTGTGAGAGAGAGGGAGAGCGTGTGTGTGCGTGTGAGAGAGAGGGAGAGCGTGTGTGTGCGTGTGAGAGAGAGGGAGAGCGTGTGTGTGCGTGTGAGAGAGAGGGAGAGCGTGTGTGTGCGTGTGAGAGAGAGGGAGAGCGTGTGTGTGCGTGTGAGAGAGAGGGAGAGCGTGTGTGTGCGTGTGAGAGAGAGGGAGAGCGTGTGTGTGCGTGTGAGAGAGAGGGAGAGCGTGTGTGTGCGTGTGAGAGAGAGGGAGAGCGTGTGTGTGCGTGTGAGAGAGAGGGAGAGCGTGTGTGTGCGTGTGAGAGAGAGGGAGAGCGTGTGTGTGCGTGTGAGAGAGAGGGAGAGCGTGTGTGTGCGTGTGAGAGAGAGGGAGAGCGTGTGTGTGCGTGTGAGAGAGAGGGAGAGCGTGTGTGTGCGTGTGAGAGAGAGGGAGAGCGTGTGTGTGCGTGTGAGAGAGAGGGAGAGCGTGTGTGTGCGTGTGAGAGAGAGGGAGAGCGTGTGTGTGCGTGTGAGAGAGAGGGAGAGCGTGTGTGTGCGTGTGAGAGAGAGGGAGAGCGTGTGTGTGCGTGTGAGAGAGAGGGAGAGCGTGTGTGTGCGTGTGAGAGAGAGGGAGAGCGTGTGTGTGCGTGTGAGAGAGAGGGAGAGCGTGTGTGTGCGTGTGAGAGAGAGGGAGAGCGTGTGTGTGCGTGTGAGAGAGAGGGAGAGCGTGTGTGTGCGTGTGAGAGAGAGGGAGAGCGTGTGTGTGCGTGTGAGAGAGAGGGAGAGCGTGTGTGTGCGTGTGAGAGAGAGGGAGAGCGTGTGTGTGCGTGTGAGAGAGAGGGAGAGCGTGTGTGTGCGTGTGAGAGAGAGGGAGAGCGTGTGTGTGCGTGTGAGAGAGAGGGAGAGCGTGTGTGTGCGTGTGAGAGAGAGGGAGAGCGTGTGTGTGCGTGTGAGAGAGGGAGAGCGTGTGTGTGCGTGTGAGAGAGAGGGAGAGCGTGTGTGTGTGTCAGAGAGAGAGGGAGAGCGTGTGTGTGTGTCAGAGAGAGAGGGAGAGCGTGTGTGTGTGTCAGAGAGAGAGGGAGAGCGTGTGTGTGTGTCAGAGAGAGGGAGTGTGTGTGTGTGTTAGGGAGAGTGTGTGTGTGTGTGTGTCAGAGAGAGGGAGAGTGTGTGTGTGTGTGTTAGGGAGAGTGTGTGTGTGTGTGTGTCAGAGAGAGGGAGAGTGTGTGTGTGTGTGTGTGTGAGAGAGGCAGATTGTGTGTGTGTGGGTGTGTGTGTGTGGGTGTGTGTGTGTGTGTGAGAGGGAGATCGTGTGTCTGTGTGAGTGGGAGAGCATGTGTGTGTGTGAGAGGGAGAGCATGTGTCTTTGTGTGTGTGTGAGAGAGGGAGAGTGTGTGTGTGTGAGAGAGGGAGAGTGTGTGTGTGTGAGAGAGGGAGAGCGTGTCTGTGTGTGTCTGTGTGAGGGGGAGAGCGTGTGTCTGTGCGTGTGTGTGTGAGAGGGAGAGCATGTGTCTGTGTATGTGAGAGGGAGAGCGTGTGTCTGTCTGTGTGTGTGTGAGAGGGAGAGCGTGTGTCTGTCTGTGTGTGTGTGAGAGGGAGAGCGTGTTTGTGTGTGAGCGAGAGGGAGAGCGTTTGTGTGTGTGAGAGGGAGAGCGTTTGTGTGTGTGAGAGGGAGAGCGTGTGTGTGCGTGTGAGAGAGAGGGAGAGCGGGTGTGTGTGTGTGAGAGAGAGGGAGAGCGGGTGTGTGTGTGAGAGAGAGGGAGAGCGGGTGTGTGTGTGTGAGAGAGAGGGAGAGCGTGTGTGTGTGTGTCAGAGAGAGGGAGAGCGTGTGTGTGTGTGTCAGAGAGAGGGAGAGCGTGTGTGTGTGTGTCAGAGAGAGGGAGAGCGTGTGTGTGTGTGTGAGAGAGAGCGAGAGTTTGTGTGTGTGTGTGAGAGAGAGGGAGAGGGTGTGTGTGTGTGTGAGAGAGAGGGAGAGCGTGTGTGTGTGTGTGAGAGAGAGGGAGAGCGTGTGTGTGTGTGTGAGAGAGAGGGAGAGCGTGTGTGTGTGAGAGAGAGGGAGAGCGTGTGTGTGTGTGAGAGAGAGCGAGAGCGTGTGTGTGTGTGTGAGAGAGAGCGAGAGTTTGTGTGTGTGTGTGAGAGAGAGGGAGAGCGTGTGTGTGTGTGTGAGAGAGAGGGAGAGCGTGTGTGTGTGTGTGAGAGAGAGGGAGAGCGTGTGTGTGTGTGTGAGAGAGGGAGAGCGTGTGTGTGTGTGTGAGAGAGAGGGAGAGCGTGTGTGTGTGTGTGAGAGAGAGGGAGAGCGTGTGTGTGTGTGTGAGAGAGAGGGAGAGCGTGTGTGTGTGTGTGAGAGAGAGGGAGAGCGTGTGTGTGTGTGAGAGAGAGGGAGAGCGTGTGTGTGTGTGTGAGAGAGAGGGAGAGCGTGTGTGTGTGTGTGAGAGAGAGGGAGAGCGTGTGTGTGTGTGTGAGAGAGAGGGAGAGCGTGTGTGTGTGTGTGAGAGAGAGGGAGAGCGTGTGTGTGTGTGTGAGAGAGAGGGAGAGCGTGTCTGTGTGTGTGAGAGAGAGAGGGAGAGCGTGTGTGTGCGTGTGAGAGAGAGGGAGAGCGTGTGTGTGCGTGTGAGAGAGAGGGAGAGCGTGTGTGTGCGTGTGAGAGAGAGGGAGAGCGTGTGTGTGCGTGTGAGAGAGAGGGAGAGCGTGTGTGTGCGTGTGAGAGAGAGGGAGAGCGTGTGTGTGCGTGTGAGAGAGGGAGAGCGTGTGTGTGCGTGTGAGAGAGGGAGAGCGTGTGTGTGCGTGTGAGAGAGAGGGAGAGTGTGTGTGTGCGTGTGAGAGAGAGGGAGAGCGTGTGTGTGCGTGTGAGAGAGAGGGAGAGCGTGTGTGTGCGTGTGAGAGAGAGGGAGAGCGTGTGTGTGCGTGTGAGAGAGAGGGAGAGCGTGTGTGTGCGTGTGAGAGAGAGGGAGAGCGTGTGTGTGCGTGTGAGAGAGAGGGAGAGCGTGTGTGTGCGTGTGAGAGAGAGGGAGAGCGTGTGTGTGCGTGTGAGAGAGAGGGAGAGCGTGTGTGTGCGTGTGAGAGAGAGGGAGAGCGTGTGTGTGCGTGTGAGAGAGAGGGAGAGCGTGTGTGTGCGTGTGAGAGAGAGGGAGAGCGTGTGTGTGCGTGTGAGAGAGAGGGAGAGCGTGTGTGTGCGTGTGAGAGAGAGGGAGAGCGTGTGTGTGCGTGTGAGAGAGAGGGAGAGCGTGTGTGTGCGTGTGAGAGAGAGGGAGAGCGTGTGTGTGCGTGTGAGAGAGAGGGAGAGCGTGTGTGTGCGTGTGAGAGAGAGGGAGAGCGTGTGTGTGCGTGTGAGAGAGAGGGAGAGCGTGTGTGTGCGTGTGAGAGAGAGGGAGAGCGTGTGTGTGCGTGTGAGAGAGAGGGAGAGCGTGTGTGTGCGTGTGAGAGAGAGGGAGAGCGTGTGTGTGCGTGTGAGAGAGAGGGAGAGCGTGTGTGTGCGTGTGAGAGAGAGGGAGAGCGTGTGTGTGCGTGTGAGAGAGAGGGAGAGCGTGTGTGTGCGTGTGAGAGAGAGGGAGAGCGTGTGTGTGCGTGTGAGAGAGAGGGAGAGCGTGTGTGTGCGTGTGAGAGAGAGGGAGAGCGTGTGTGTGCGTGTGAGAGAGAGGGAGAGCGTGTGTGTGCGTGTGAGAGAGAGGGAGAGCGTGTGTGTGCGTGTGAGAGAGAGGGAGAGCGTGTGTGTGCGTGTGAGAGAGAGGGAGAGCGTGTGTGTGCGTGTGAGAGAGAGGGAGAGCGTGTGTGTGCGTGTGAGAGAGAGGGAGAGCGTGTGTGTGCGTGTGAGAGAGAGGGAGAGCGTGTGTGTGCGTGTGAGAGAGAGGGAGAGCGTGTGTGTGGTGTGAGAGAGAGGGAGAGCGTGTGTGTGTGTGTGAGAGAGAGGGAGAGCGTGTGTGTGTGTGTGAGAGAGAGGGAGAGCGTGTGTGTGTGTGTGAGAGAGAGGGAGAGCGTGTGTGTGTGTGTGAGAGAGAGGGAGAGCGTGTGTGTGTGTGTGAGAGAGAGGGAGAGCGTGTGTGTGTGTGTGAGAGAGAGGGAGAGCGTGTGTGTGTGTGTGAGAGAGAGGGAGAGCGTGTGTGTGCGTGTGAGAGAGAGGGAGAGCGTGTGTGTGCGTGTGAGAGAGAGGGAGAGCGTGTGTGTGCGTGTGAGAGAGAGGGAGAGCGTGTGTGTGCGTGTGAGAGAGAGGGAGAGCGTGTGTGTGCGTGTGAGAGAGAGGGAGAGCGTGTGTGTGCGTGTGAGAGAGGGAGAGCGTGTGTGTGCGTGTGAGAGAGGGAGAGCGTGTGTGTGCGTGTGAGAGAGAGGGAGAGCGTGTGTGTGCGTGTGAGAGAGAGGGAGAGCGTGTGTGTGCGTGTGAGAGAGAGGGAGAGCGTGTGTGTGCGTGTGAGAGAGAGGGAGAGCGTGTGTGTGCGTGTGAGAGAGAGGGAGAGCGTGTGTGTGCGTGTGAGAGAGAGGGAGAGCGTGTGTGTGCGTGTGAGAGAGAGGGAGAGCGTGTGTGTGCGTGTGAGAGAGAGGGAGAGCGTGTGTGTGCGTGTGAGAGAGAGGGAGAGCGTGTGTGTGCGTGTGAGAGAGAGGGAGAGCGTGTGTGTGCGTGTGAGAGAGAGGGAGAGCGTGTGTGTGCGTGTGAGAGAGAGGGAGAGCGTGTGTGTGCGTGTGAGAGAGAGGGAGAGCGTGTGTGTGCGTGTGAGAGAGAGGGAGAGCGTGTGTGTGCGTGTGAGAGAGAGGGAGAGCGTGTGTGTGCGTGTGAGAGAGAGGGAGAGCGTGTGTGTGCGTGTGAGAGAGAGGGAGAGCGTGTGTGTGCGTGTGAGAGAGAGGGAGAGCGTGTGTGTGCGTGTGAGAGAGAGGGAGAGCGTGTGTGTGCGTGTGAGAGAGAGGGAGAGCGTGTGTGTGCGTGTGAGAGAGAGGGAGAGCGTGTGTGTGCGTGTGAGAGAGAGGGAGAGCGTGTGTGTGCGTGTGAGAGAGAGGGAGAGCGTGTGTGTGCGTGTGAGAGAGAGGGAGAGCGTGTGTGTGCGTGTGAGAGAGAGGGAGAGCGTGTGTGTGCGTGTGAGAGAGAGGGAGAGCGTGTGTGTGCGTGTGAGAGAGAGGGAGAGCGTGTGTGTGCGTGTGAGAGAGAGGGAGAGCGTGTGTGTGCGTGTGAGAGAGAGGGAGAGCGTGTGTGTGCGTGTGAGAGAGAGGGAGAGCGTGTGTGTGCGTGTGAGAGAGAGGGAGAGCGTGTGTGTGCGTGTGAGAGAGAGGGAGAGCGTGTGTGTGCGTGTGAGAGAGAGGGAGAGCGTGTGTGTGCGTGTGAGAGAGAGGGAGAGCGTGTGTGTGCGTGTGAGAGAGAGGGAGAGCGTGTGTGTGCGTGTGAGAGAGAGGGAGAGCGTGTGTGTGCGTGTGAGAGAGAGGGAGAGCGTGTGTGTGCGTGTGAGAGAGAGGGAGAGCGTGTGTGTGCGTGTGAGAGAGAGGGAGAGCGTGTGTGTGCGTGTGAGAGAGAGGGAGAGCGTGTGTGTGCGTGTGAGAGAGAGGGAGAGCGTGTGTGTGCGTGTGAGAGAGGGAGAGCGTGTGTGTGCGTGTGAGAGAGGGAGAGCGTGTGTGTGTGTCAGAGAGAGAGGGAGAGCGTGTGTGTGTGTCAGAGAGAGAGGGAGAGCGTGTGTGTGTGTCAGAGAGAGAGGGAGAGCGTGTGTGTGTGTCAGAGAGAGGGAGAGTGTGTGTGTGTTAGGGAGAGTGTGTGTGTGTGTGTGTCAGAGAGAGGGAGAGTGTGTGTGTGTGTGTTAGGGAGAGTGTGTGTGTGTGTGTGTCAGAGAGAGGGAGAGTGTGTGTGTGTGTGTGTGTGAGAGAGGCAGATTGTGTGTGTGTGGGTGTGTGTGTGTGGGTGTGTGTGTGTGTGTGAGAGGGAGAACGTGTGTCTGTGTGAGTGGGAGAGCATGTGTGTGTGTGAGAGGGAGAGCATGTGTCTTTGTGTGTGTGTGAGAGAGGGAGAGTGTGTGTGTGTGAGAGAGGGAGAGTGTGTGTGTGTGAGAGAGGGAGAGCGTGTCTGTGTGTGTCTGTGTGAGGGGGAGAGCGTGTGTCTGTGCGTGTGTGTGTGAGAGGGAGAGCATGTGTCTGTGTTTGTGAGAGGGAGAGCGTGTGTCTGTCTGTGTGTGTGTGAGAGGGAGAGCGTGTGTCTGTCTGTGTGTGTGTGAGAGGGAGAGCGTGTTTGTGTGTGAGCGAGAGGGAGAGCGTTTGTGTGTGTGAGAGGGAGAGCGTTTGTGTGTGTGAGAGGGAGAGCGTGTGTGTGCGTGTGAGAGAGAGGGAGAGCGGGTGTGTGTGTGTGAGAGAGAGGGAGAGCGGGTGTGTGTGTGAGAGAGAGGGAGAGCGGGTGTGTGTGTGTGAGAGAGAGGGAGAGCGTGTGTGTGTGTGTCAGAGAGAGGGAGAGCGTGTGTGTGTGTGTCAGAGAGAGGGAGAGCGTGTGTGTGTGTGTCAGAGAGAGGGAGAGCGTGTGTGTGTGTGTCAGAGAGAGCGAGAGTTTGTGTGTGTGTGTGAGAGAGAGGGAGAGCGTGTGTGTGTGTGTGAGAGAGAGGGAGAGCGTGTGTGTGTGTGTGAGAGAGAGGGAGAGCGTGTGTGTGTGTGTGAGAGAGAGGGAGAGCGTGTGTGTGTGAGAGAGAGGGAGAGCGTGTGTGTTTGTGAGAGAGAGCGAGAGCGTGTGTGTGTGTGTGAGAGAGAGCGAGAGTTTGTGTGTGTGTGTGAGAGAGAGGGAGAGCGTGTGTGTGTGTGTGAGAGAGAGGGAGAGCGTGTGTGTGTGTGTGAGAGAGAGGGAGAGCGTGTGTGTGTGTGTGAGAGAGGGAGAGCGTGTGTGTGTGTGTGAGAGAGAGGGAGAGCGTGTGTGTGTGTGTGAGAGAGAGGGAGAGCGTGTGTGTGTGTGTGAGAGAGAGGGAGAGCGTGTGTGTGTGTGTGAGAGAGAGGGAGAGCGTGTGTGTGTGTGAGAGAGAGGGAGAGCGTGTGTGTGTGTGTGAGAGAGAGGGAGAGCGTGTGTGTGTGTGTGAGAGAGAGGGAGAGCGTGTGTGTGTGTGTGAGAGAGAGGGAGAGCGTGTGTGTGTGTGTGAGAGAGAGGGAGAGCGTGTGTGTGTGTGTGAGAGAGAGGGAGAGCGTGTCTGTGTGTGTGAGAGAGAGAGGGAGAGCGTGTGTGTGCGTGTGAGAGAGAGGGAGAGCGTGTGTGTGCGTGTGAGAGAGAGGGAGAGCGTGTGTGTGCGTGTGAGAGAGAGGGAGAGCGTGTGTGTGCGTGTGAGAGAGAGGGAGAGCGTGTGTGTGCGTGTGAGAGAGAGGGAGAGCGTGTGTGTGCGTGTGAGAGAGAGGGAGAGCGTGTGTGTGCGTGTGAGAGAGAGGGAGAGCGCGTGTGTGCGTGTGAGAGAGAGGGAGAGCGTGTGTGTGCGTGTGAGAGAGGGAGAGCGTGTGTGTG
>NC_054469.1:54835377-54837877 GCF_017639515.1 Carcharodon carcharias
GAGGGAGAGCGTGTCTCTGTGTGTGTGTGAGAGCGGGAGAGCGTGTGTGTGTGTGCGTGAGAGAGGGAGAGCGTGTGTGTGTGATAGAGGGAGTGCCTGTGTGTGTATGAGAGAGGGAGAGCGTGTGTGTGTGTGTGTGTGTGTGTGTGTGAGAAAGGGAGAGCGTGTGTGTGTGTGAGAGGGGGAGAGCGTGTGCGTGTGTGTGTGTGAGAGAGGGAGAGCGTGTGTGTGTGTGTGTGTGTGTGCGTGAGAGAGGGAGAGCGTGTGTGTAGATAGAGGGAGTGCGTGTGTGTGTATGAGAGAGGGAGAGCGTGTGTGTCTGTGTGTGTGTGTGTGTGCTTGTGTGTGTGTGAGAGAGGGATAGCGTGTGTGTGTGTCTGTGTGAGAGAGGGATAGCGTGTGTGTGTGTCTGTGTGAGAGAGGGAGAGCATGTCTGTGTGTGTGTGTGAGAGAGAGGGAGAGCATGTGTCTGTGTGTGTGAGAGAGGGAGAGCGTGTGCGTGTGAGAGAGGGAGAGCGTGTGCGTGTGAGAGAGGGAGAGCGTGTGCGTGTGAGAGAGGGAGAGCGTGTGTGTGTGAGAGAGGGAGATCGTGTGTGTGTGTGTGTGTGTGTGTGAGAGTGAGAGCGTGTGTGTGAGAGAGAGGGAGAGTGTGTGTGTGAGAGAGGGAGAGCGTTTGTGTGTGTGTGTGAGAGAGGGAGAGTGGGGTGTGTGTGTGTGAGAGAGGGAGAGCGTGTGTGTGTGTGTGTGTGAGAGAGGGAGAGCGTGTCTCTGTGCGTGTGTGAGAGCGGGAGAGCGTGTGTGTGTGTGTGTGTGTGTGTGTGAGAGGGAGAACGTGTGTCTGTGTGAGTGGGAGAGCATGTGTGTGTGTGTGAGAGAGGGAGAGCATGTGTCTGTCTGTGTGTGTGTGTGTGAGAGGGAGAGCGTGTGTGTGTGTGTGTGTGTGTGTGTGTGTGTGTGAGGTGGCGCGTGTGTCTGTGTGTGTGTGAGAGGGAGAATGTGTGTCTGCGTGAGAGGGAGAGCGTGTGTGTGAGAGAGGGAGAGCATGTGTGTGTGTGTGTGTGTGTGTGTGTGTGTGAGAGGGAGAGCGTGTGTGTGTGTTTGTGTGTGAGAGAGGGAGAGCGTGTGTGTGTGTGCGTGAGAGAGGGAGAGCGTGTGTGTGTGATAGAGGGAGAGCGTGTGTGTGTGTGGGTGTGTGTGTGTGTGTGGGTGAGAGAGGGAGAGCGTGTGTGTGTGTCTGTGTGAGAGAGGGAGAGCATGTCTGTCTGTGTGTGTGAGAGAGAGTGAGAGCGTGTGTGTGTGTGAGAGTGAGAGCGTGTTTGTGTGTGAGCGAGAGGGAGAGCGTGTGTGTGTGTGAGAGAGGGAGAGCGTTTGTGTGTGTGAGAGGGAGAGCGTGTGTGTGTGTGTGTGTGAGAGAGGGAGAGTGGGGTGTGTGTGTGTGTGTGTGTGATAGAGGGAGTGCGTGTGTGTGTATGAGAGAGGGAGAGCGTGTGTGTGTGTGTGTGTGAGAAAGGGAGAGCGTGTGTGTGTATGAGAGAGGGAGAGCGTGTGTGTGTGTGTGTGTGAGAAAGGGAGAGCGTGTGTGTGCGTGAGAGAGGGAGAGCGTGTGTGTAGATAGAGGGAGTGCATGTGTGTGTATGAGAGAGGGAGAGCGTGTGTGTCTGTGTGTGTGTGTGTGCTTGTGTGTGTGTGAGAGAGGGAGAGCGTGTGTGTGTGTCTGTGTGAGAGAGGGAGAGCATGTCTGTGTGTGTGTGTGTGAGAGAGGGAGAGTGTGTGTGTGCGTGTGAGAGAGAGGGAGAGTGTGTGTGTGCGTGTGAGAGAGAGGGAGAGTGTGTGTGTGCGTGTGAGAGAGAGGGAGAGTGTGTGTGTGCGTGTGAGAGAGAGGGAGAGTGTGTGTGTGCGTGTGAGAGAGAGGGAGAGTGTGTGTGTGTGTGTGAGAGAGAGGGAGAGTGTGTGTGTGTGTGAGAGAGAGGGAGAGTGTGTGTGTGTGTGTGAGAGAGAGGGAGAGTGTGTGTGTGTGTGTGAGAGAGGGAGAGTGTGTGTGTGTGTGTGAGAGAGAGGGAGTGTGTGTGTGTGTGTGAGAGAGAGGGAGAGTGTGTGTGTGTGTGAGAGAGAGGGAGAGTGTGTGTGTGTGTGAGAGAGAGGGAGAGTGTGTGTGTGTGTGAGAGAGAGGGAGAGTGTGTGTGTGTGTGAGAGAGAGGGAGAGTGTGTGTGTGTGTGAGAGAGAGGGAGAGTGTGTGTGTGTGTGAGAGAGAGGGAGAGTGTGTGTGTGTGTGAGAGAGAGGGAGAGTGTGTGTGTGTGTGAGAGAGAGGGAGAGTGTGTGTGTGTGAGAGAGAGGGAGAGTGTGTGTGTGTGTGAGAGAGAGGGAGAGTGTGTGTGTGTGTGAGAGAGAGGGAGAGTGTGTGTGTGTGTGAGAGAGAGGGAGAGTGTGTGTGTGTGTGAGAGAGAGGGAGAGTGTGTGTGTGTGTGTGTGTGAGAGAGAGGGAGAGTGTGTGTGTGTGT
>NC_054469.1:54886395-54888895 GCF_017639515.1 Carcharodon carcharias
GTGTGTGTGAGAGCAGGAGAGCGTGTGCGTGTGTGTGTGTGTGTTAGAGGGAGAGTGTGTGTGTGTGTGTGTATGAGAGGGAGAACGTGTGTCTGTGTGAGAGGGAGAGCGTGTGTGTGTGTGTGAGAGAAGGAGAGCATGTGTCTGTGTGTGTGTGTGTGAGAGAGGGAGAGCGTGTGTGTGTGTCTGTGTGAGAGAGGGAGAGCATGTCTGTGTGTGTGTGTGAGAGAGAGGGAGAGCGTGTGCGTGTGTGTGTGTGTGAGAGAGGGAGAGCGTGTGCGTGTGAGAGAGGGAGAGCGTGTGTGTTTGTGAGAGAGGGAGATCGTGTGTGTGTGTGTGTGTGTGTGAGAGTGAGAGCGTGTGTGTGTGTGTGTGTGTGTGAGAGAGAGGGAGAGCATGTGTCTGTGTGTGTGTGTGAGAGAGGGAGAGTGTGTGTGAGAGAGGGATAGCGTGTCTGTGTGTGTGTGTGTGTGAGATTGAGAGCGTGTGTGTGTGTGTGTGTGAGAGTGAGAGCGTGTGTGTGAGAGTGAGAGCATGTGTGTGAGAGAAGGAGAGCATGTGTCTGTGTGTGTGAGAGAGGGAGAGTGTGTGTGTGTGTGTGAGAGAGGGAGAGCGTATCTGTGTGTGTGTGTATGAGAGGGAGAGTGTGTGTCTGTGTGTGTGAGAGGGAAAGCGTGTGTCTGTGTGTGTGTGAGAGCGGGAGAGCTTGTGCGTGTGTGTATTAGAGGGAGAGCATGTGTGTGTGTGTGAGAGAGGGAGAGCATGTGTCTGTTTGTGTGTGTGAGAGAGGGAGAGTGTGGTGTGTGTGTGTGAGAGAGAGGGAGAATGTGTGTGTGTGTAAGAGAGAGAGGGAGAGTGTGTGTGTGCGTGTGTGAGAGAGAGGGAGAGTGTGTGTGTGTGTCTGTGTGTGTGTGTGTGAGAGAGAGGGTGAGTGTGTGTGCGTGTGTGTGAGAGAGAGGGAGAGTGTGTGTGTGTGTTAGATGGAGAGCTTGTGTATGTGTGTGTGAGAGGGAGAATGTGTGTGTGTGTGAGAGGGAGAGCGTGTGTGTGCGTGTGTGTGTGTGAGAGAGGGAGAGCATGTGTGTGTGTGTGTGTGAGAGAGAGGGAGAGCGTGTGTGTGTTTGTGTGTGAGAGTGGGAGAGCGTGTGTGTGTGTGTGTGTGTGTGTGTGGGTGAGAGAGGGAGAGCGTGTGTGTGTGAGAGAAGGAGAGCATATGTCTGTGTGCATGTGTGTGAGAGAGGGAGAGCGTGTGTGTGTGTGTGTGTGTGTGTGTGGGTGAGAGAGGGAGAGCATGTGTGTGTCTGTGTGAGAGAGGGAGAGCATGTCTGTGTGTGTGTGTGAGAGAGAGGGAGAGCGTGTGTGTGTGTGTGTGTGAGAGAGGGAGAGCGTGTGCGTGTGAGAGAGGGAGAGCGTGTGCGTGTGAGAGAGGGAGAGCGTGTGTGTGTGTGAGAGAGGGAGATCGTGTGTGTGTGTGTGTGTGTGTGTGTGTGAGTGAGAGCGTGTGTGTGTGTGTGTGTGAGAGAGGGAGAGCGTGTGCGTGTGAGAGAGGGAGAGCGTGTGCGTGTGAGAGAGGGAGAGCGTGTGTGTTTGTGAGAGAGGGAGATCGTGTGTGTGTGTGTGTGAGAGAGTGAGAGCGTGTGTGTGTGTGTGTGTGTGAGAGAGGGAGAGTGTGTGTGAGAGAGGGATAGCGTGTCTGTGTGTGTGTGTGTGTGTGAGATTGAGAGCGTGTGTGTGTGTGTGTGTGTGTGTGTGTGTGTGTGTGAGAGAGTGAGAGCGTGTGTGTGAGAGTGAGAGCGTGTGTGTGAGAGAAGGAGAGCATGTGTCTGTGTGTGTGAGAGAGGGAGAGCGTATCTGTGTGTGTGTGTATGAGAGGGAGAGCGTGTGTCTGTGTGTGTGAGAGGGAAAGCGTGTGTCTGTGTGTGTGTGAGAGCGGGAGAGCTTGTGCGTGTGTGTATTAGAGGGAGAGCGTGTGTGTGTTTGTGTGAGAGGGAGAACGTGTGTCTGTGTGAGAGGGAGAGCATGTGTGTGTGTGTGAGAGAGGGAGAGCATGTGTCTGTGTGTGTGTGTGAGAGAGGGAGAGTGTGGTGTGTGTGTGTGTGAGAGAGAGGGAGAATGTGTGTGTGTGTGTGAGAGAGAGAGGGAGAGTGTGTGTGTGTGTGTGTGTGTGAGAGAGAGGGAGAGTGTGTGTGTGTGTCTGTGTGTGTGTGTGTGAGAGAGAGGGTGAGTGTGTGTGCGTGTGTGTGAGAGAGAGGGAGAGTGTGTGTGTGTGTGTTAGATGGAGAGCTTGTGTATGTGTGTGTGAGAGGGAGAATGTGTGTGTGTGTGAGAGGGAGAGCGTGTGTGTGCGTGTGTGTGTGTGAGAGAGGGAGAGCATGTGTGTGTGTGTGTGTGAGAGAGAGGGAGAGCGTGTGTGTGTTTGTGTGTGAGAGTGGGAGAGCGTGTGTGTGTGTTTGTGTGTGTGTGGGTGAGAGAGGGAGAGCATGTGTGTGTGAGAGAAGGA
>NC_054469.1:54896395-54898895 GCF_017639515.1 Carcharodon carcharias
GTGTGTGTGTGTGTGTGTGAGAGAGGGAGAGCGTGTGTGTGTGTGTGAGAGAGGGAGAGCGTGTGTGTGTTTGTGTGTGAGAGAGGGAGAGCGTGTGTGTGTGTTTGTGTGTGTGTGTGGGTGAGAGAGGGAGAGCGTGTGTGTGTGTGTGTGTGATAGAGGGAGTGCGTGTGTGTGTGTGTGTGTGTGAGAGAGGGAGAGTGTGTGTGTGAGAGAGAGGGAGAGTGTGTGTGTGAGAGAGAGGGAGAGTGTGTGTGTGTGAGAGAGGGAGAGCGTGTGTGTGTTTGTGTGTGTGAGAGAGGGAGAGCGTGTGTGTGTTTGTGTGTGTGAGAGAGGGAGAGCGTGTGTGTGTGTGTGAGAGAGGGCAAGCGTGTGTGTGTGTGTGTGAGAGAGGGAGAGCGTGTGTGTGTGTGTGTGTGTGTGTGTGAGAGAGGGAGAGCGTGTGCGTGTGAGAGAGGGAGAGCGTGTGCGTGTGAGAGAGGGAGAGCGTGTGTGTGTGTGAGAGAGGGAGATCGTGTGTGTGTGTGAGAGTGAGAGCGTGTGTGTGTGTGTGTGTGTGTGTGTGAGAGAGGGAGAGCATGTGTCTGTGTGTGTGTGAGAGAGGGAGAGCGTGTGTGTGTGAGAGAGGGAGAGTGTGTGTGTGTGTGAGAGAGGGAGAGTGTGTGTGTGTGTGAGAGAGGGAGAGCGTGTGTGTGTGTGTTTGTGTGTGAGAGAGGGAGAGCGTGTGTGTGTGTGCGTGTGTGTGTGTGCGTGAGAGAGGGAGAGCATGTGTGTGAGATAGAGGGAGAGCATGTGTGTGAGATAGAGGGAGTGCATGTGTGTGTGTATGAGAGAGGGAGAGCGTGTGTGTGTGTGTGTGTGTGTGTGAGAGAGGGAGAGCATGTGTGTGTGTGTGTGTGAGAGAGGGAGAGCATGTGTGTGTGTGTGTGTGAGAGAGGGAGAGCTTGTGTGTGTGTGTGTGAGAGAGGGAGAGTGTGTGTGTGTGTGTGTGAGAGAGGGAAAGCGTGTGTCTGTGTGTGTGTGAGAGCGGGAGAGCTTGTGCGTGTGTGTATTAGAGGGAGAGCGTGTGTGTGTTTGTGTGAGAGGGAGAACGTGTGTCTGTGTGAGAGGGAGAGCATGTGTGTGTGTGAGAGAGGGAGAGCATGTGTCTGTGTGTGTGTGTGAGAGAGGGAGAGTGTGGTGTGTGTGTGTGTGAGAGAGGGAGAGCATGTGTGTGTGTGTGTGAGAGAGGGAGAGTGTGTGTGTGTGTGTGTGTGTGAGAGAGGGAGAGTGTGTGTGTGTGTGTGTGTGTGTGAGAGAGGGAAAGCGTGTGTCTGTGTGTGTGTGAGAGCGGGAGAGCTTGTGCGTGTGTGTATTAGAGGGAGAGCGTGTGTGTGTTTGTGTGGGAGGGAGAACGTGTGTCTGTGTGAGAGGGAGAGCATGTGTCTGTGTGTGTGTGTGAGAGAGGGAGAGTGTGGTGTGTGTGTGTGTGAGAGAGAGGGAGAATGTGTGTGTGTGTGTGTGAGAGAGAGAGGGAGAGTGTGTGTGTGTGTGTGTGTGTGAGAGAGAGAGGGAGAGTGTGTGTGTGTGTCTGTGTGTGTGTGTGTGAGAGAGAGGGTGAGTGTGTGTGCGTGTGAGTGAGAGAGAGGGAGAGCGTGTGCGTGTGAGAGAGGGAGAGCGTGTGTGTGTGTGAGAGAGGGAGATCGTGTGTGTGTGTGTGTGAGAGTGAGAGCGTGTGTGTGTGTGTGTGTGTGTGTGTGTGTGTGTGTGTGTGTGAGAGAGAGGGAGAGCATGTGTCTGTGTGTGTGTGAGAGAGGGAGAGCGTGTGTGTGTGAGAGAGGGAGAGTGTGTGTGTGTGTGAGAGAGGGAGAGTGTGTGTGTGTGTGAGAGAGGGAGAGCGTGTGTGTGTGTGTTTGTGTGTGAGAGAGGGAGAGCGTGTGTGTGTGTGTGTGTGTGTGTGTGTGTGTGCGTGAGAGAGGGAGAGCATGTGTGTGAGATAGAGGGAGAGCATGTGTGTGAGATAGAGGGAGTGCATGTGTGTGTGTATGAGAGAGGGAGAGCGTGTGTGTGTGTGTGTGTGTGTGTGTGAGAGAGGGAGAGCATGTGTGTGTGTGTGTGTGAGAGAGGGAGAGCATGTGTGTGTGTGTGTGTGAGAGAGGGAGAGCATGTGTGTGTGTGTGTGTGTGAGAGAGGGAGAGTGTGTGTGTGTGTGTGTGTGTGTGAGAGAGGGAAAGCGTGTGTCTGTGTGTGTGTGAGAGCGGGAGAGCTTGTGCGTGTGTGTATTAGAGGGAGAGCGTGTGTGTGTTTGTGTGAGAGGGAGAACGTGTGTCTGTGTGAGAGGGAGAGCATGTGTGTGTGTGTGAGAGAGGGAGAGCATGTGTCTGTGTGTGTGTGTGAGAGAGGGAGAGTGTGGTGTGTGTGTGTGTGAGAGAGGGAGAGCATGTGTGTGTGTGTGTGAGAGAGGGAGAGTGTGTGTGTGTGTGTGTGTGTGAGAGAGGGAGAGTGTGTGTGTGTGTGTGTG
>NC_054469.1:54906395-54908895 GCF_017639515.1 Carcharodon carcharias
TGTGTGTGTGTGTGAGAGAGGGAGAGCATGTGTGTGTGTGTGTGAGAGAGGGAGAGTGTGTGTGTGTGTGAGAGAGGGAGAGTGTGTGTGTGTGTGTGTGAGAGAGAGGGAAAGCGTGTGTCTGTGTGTGTGTGAGAGCGGGAGAGCTTGTGCGTGTGTGTATTAGAGGGAGAGCGTGTGTGTGTTTGTGTGGGAGGGAGAACATGTGTCTGTGTGAGAGGGAGAGCATGTGTCTGTGTGTGTGTGTGAGAGAGGGAGAGTGTGGTGTGTGTGTGTGTGAGAGAGAGGGAGAATGTGTGTGTGTGTGTGAGAGAGAGAGGGAGAGTGTGTGTGTGTGTGTGTGTGAGAGAGAGGGAGAGTGTGTGTGTGTGTCTGTGTGTGTGTGTGTGAGAGAGAGGGTGAGTGTGTGTGCGTGTGTGTGAGAGAGAGGGAGAGCGGGGTGTGTGTGTTAGATGGAGAGCTTGTGTAAGTGTGTGTGAGAGGGAGAATGTGTGTGTGTGTGAGAGGGAGAGCGTGTGTGTGCGTGTGTGTGTGTGAGAGAGGGAGAGCATGTGTGTGTGTCTGTGTGTGTGTGAGAGAGGGAGAGCGTGTGTGTTTTTGTGTGTGAGAGAGGGAGAGCGTGTGTGTTTTTGTGTGTGAGAGAGGGAGAGCGTGTGTGTGTGTTTGTGTGTGTGTGTGGGTGAGAGAGGGAGAGCGTGTGTGTGTGTGTGTGTGTGTGTGTGTGTGTGTGTGAGAGAGGGAGAGCATGTGTGTGTGTGTGTGTGTGTGAGGGTGAGAGAGGGAGACCGTGTGCGTGTGTGTGTGAGAGAGGGAGAGCGTGTGTGTGTGTGTGTGTCTGTGTGTGTGTGTGTGTGTGTGAGAGAGGGAGAGCGTGTGTGTGTGTGTGTGTGTGTGTGTGTGTGTGTGTGTGTATGTGAGAGAGAGCGATAATGTGTGTCTGTGGGAGAGGGGGAGCGTGTGTGTGTGTGTGTGTGTGTGTGGGAGAGCGTGTGTGTGAGAGAGGGAGTGTGGGGTGTGTGTGTGTGTGTGTGTGAGAGAGAGAGGGCGAGCGTGTGTCTGTGTGTGTGTGTGTGTGTGAGAGGGAGAGCGTGTGTCTGTGCATGTGTGTGAGAGGGAGAGCGTGTGTCTGTGCATGTGTGTGTGAGGGAGAGCGTGTGTCTGTGCATGTGTGTGTGAGGGAGAGCATGTGTTTGTGTGTGTGAGAGGGAGAGCATGTGTCTGTGTGTGTGTGTGTGAGAGGGAGAGCCTGTCTCTGTGTGTGTGTGTGTGTGTGTGTGAAAGGGAGAGCGTGTGTGTTTGTGTGTGAGAGAGGGAGAGCGTGTGTGTGTGTGTGTGTGCGTGAGAGAGGGAGAGCGTGTGTGTGTGATAGAGGGAGTGCGTGTGTGTGTGTATGAGAGAGGGAAAGCGTGTGTGTCTGTGTGTGTGTGAGAAGGGGAGAGCGTGTGCGTGTGTGTGTGTGAGAGAGGGAGAGCGTGTGTGTGTGTGTGTGTGTGAGAGAGGGAGAGCGTGTGTGTGTGTGTGTGTGTATGTGAGAGAGGGAGAGCGTGTGTGTGTGTGTGTGTGTGTGTGTGTGTGTGTGAGAGGGAGCGCGTGTGTCTGTCTGTGTGTATGTGAGAGGGATAACCTGTGTCTGTGTGAGAGGGGGAGCATGTGTGTGTGAGAGAGGGAGAGCATGTGTGTGTGTCTGTATGTGTGTGAGAGAGGGCGAGCGTGTGTATGTGTGTTTGTGTGTGAGAGAGGGAGAGCAAGTGTGTATGTGTGTGTGTGCGTGAGAGAGGGAGAGTGTGTGTGTGTGTGATAGAGGGAGTGCGTGTGTGTGTGTAAGAGAGTGAGAGCATGTATGTGTGAGAGAGAGAGGGAGAGCGTGTGTGTGTGTGTAAGAGGGGGAGAGCGTGTGCCTGTGTGTGTGTGTGAGAGAGGGAGAGCGTGTGTGTGAGTGTGTGTGTGTGTTTGTGAGAGTGAGAGCATGTGTGCGTGTGTGAGAGAGGGAGAGCGTGTGTGTGTGTGTGTGTGTGTGTGTGTGTGTGAGAGAGGGAGAGCGTGTGTGTGTGTGTGAGAGAGGGAGAGCGTCTGTGTGTGTGTGTGTGAGAGAGGGAGAGCGTGTGTGTGTGTTTGTGTGTGTGTGTGGGTGAGAGAGGGAGAGCGTGTGTGTGTGTGTGTGATAGAGGGAGTGCGTGTGTGTGTGTGTGTGTGTGTGAGAGAGGGAGAGTGTGTGTGTTTGAGAGAGGGAGAGTGTGTGTGTGAGAGGGAGAGTGTGTGTGTGTGAGAGAGGGAGAGCGTGTGTGTGTGTGTGTGAGAGAGGGAGAGCATGTGTGTGTGTGTGAGAGAGGGAGAGCGTGTGTGTGTGTGTGTGAGAGAGGGAGAGCGTGTGTGTGTGTGTGTGTGTGTGTGTGTGTGAGAGAGGGAGAGCATGTGTGTGTGTGTGAGAGAGGGAGAGCGTGTGTGTGTGAGAGAGGGAGAGTGTGTGTGTGTGTGAGAGAGGGAGAGCGTGTCTGTGTGT
>NC_054469.1:54923895-54926395 GCF_017639515.1 Carcharodon carcharias
AGGGAAAGCGTGTGTGTCTGTGTGTGTGTTTGTGAGAAGGGGAGAGCGTGTGCGTGTGTGTGTGTGAGAGAGGGAGAGCGTGTGTGTGTGTGTGTGAGAGAGGGAGAGCGTGTGTGTGTGTGTGTGTGAGAGAGGGAGAGCGTGTGTGTGTGTGTGTGTGTGTGTGTATGTGAGACAGGGAGAGCGTGTGTGTGTGTGTGTTTGTGTGTGAGAGGGAGCGCGTGTGTCTGTCTGTGTGTATGTGAGAGGGATAACCTGTGTCTGTGTGAGAGGGGGAGCATGTGTGTGTGAGAGAGGGAGAGCATGTGTGTGTGTGTGTGTGTGATAGAGGGAGTGCGTGTGTGTGTGTAAGAGAGTGAGAGCATGTGTGTGTGTGTGAGAGAGGGAGAGCGTGTGTGTGTGTAAGAGGGGGAGAGCGTGTGTCTGTGCATGTGTGTGTGAGGGAGAGCATGTGTTTGTGTGTGTGAGAGGGAGAGCATGTGTCTGTGTGTGTGTGTGTGAGAGGGAGAGCCTGTCTCTGTGTGTGTGTGTGTGTGTGTGTGTGTGTGAGAGAGAGGGTGAGTGTGTGTGCGTGTGTGTGAGAGAGAGGGAGAGCGGGGTGTGTGTGTTAGATGGAGAGCTTGTGTATGTGTGTGTGAGAGGGAGAATGTGTGTGTGTGTGAGAGGGAGAGCGTGTGTGTGCGTGTGTGTGTGTGAGAGAGGGAGAGCATGTGTGTGTGTGTGTGTGTGTGAGAGAGGGAGAGCGTGTGTGTTTTTGTGTGTGAGAGAGGGAGAGCGTGTGTGTGTGTTTGTGTGTGTGTGTGGGTGGAGAGGGAGAGCGTGTGTGTGTGTGTGTGTGTGTGTGTGTGTGTGTGAGAGAGAGGGAGAGCATGTGTGTGTGTGTGTGTGTGTGAGGGTGAGAGAGGGAGACCGAGTGCGTGTGTGTGTGAGAGAGGGAGAGCGTGTGTGTGTGTGTGTATGTGTGTGTGTGTGTGTGAGAGAGGGAGAGCGTGTGTGTGTGTGTGTGTGTGTGTGTGTGTGTATGTGAGAGAGAGGGATAATGTGTGTCTGTGGGAGAGGGGGAGCGTGTGTGTGTGTGTGTGTGTGTGTGGGAGAGCGTGTGTGTGAGAGAGGGAGTGTGGGGTGTGTGTGTGTGTGTGTGTGAGAGAGAGAGGGAGAGCGTGTGTCTGTGTGTGTGTGTGTGTGTGAGAGGGAGAGCGTGTGTCTGTGCATGTGTGTGAGAGGGAGAGCGTGTGTCTGTGCATGTGTGTGTGAGGGAGAGCGTGTGTCTGTGCATGTGTGTGTGAGGGAGAGCATGTGTTTGTGTGTGTGAGAGGGAGAGCATGTGTCTGTGTGTGTGTGTGTGTGAGAGGGAGAGCCTGTCTCTGTGTGTGTGTGTGTGTGTGTGTGTGTGAAAGGGAGAGCGTGTGTGTTTGTGTGTGAGAGAGGGAGAGCGTGTGTGTGTGTGTGTGTGTGTGTGTGTGCGTGAGAGAGGGAGAGCGTGTGTGTGTGATAGAGGGAGTGCGTGTGTGTGTGTATGAGAGAGGGAAAGCGTGTGTGTGTGTGTGTGTGTGTGTGTGTGTGAGAGAGGGAGAGTGTGTGTGTGTGTGTGTGTGTGTGAGAGAGGGAGAGTGTGTGTGTGTGTGTGTGTGAGAGAGAGGGAAAGCGTGTGTCTGTGTGTGTGTGAGAGCGGGAGAGCTTGTGCGTGTGTGTATTAGAGGGAGAGCGTGTGTGTGTTTGTGTGAGAGGGAGAACGTGTGTCTGTGTGAGAGGGAGAGCATGTGTCTGTGTGTGTGTGTGAGACAGGGAGAGTGTGGTGTGTGTGTGTGTGAGAGAGAGGGAGAGTGTGGTGTGTGTGTGTGTGAGAGAGAGAGGGAGAGTGTGTGTGTGTGTGTGTGTGTGTGTGAGAGAGAGGGAGAGTGTGTGTGTGTGTCTGTGTGTGTGTGTGAGAGAGAGGGTGAGTGTGTGTGCGTGTGTGTGAGAGAGAGGGAGAGCGGGGTGTGTGTGTTAGATGGAGAGCTTGTGTATGTGTGTGTGAGAGGGAGAATGTGTGTGTGTGTGAGAGGGAGAGCGTGTGTGTGCGTGTGTGTGTGTGAGAGAGGGAGAGCATGTGTGTGTGTGTGTGTGTGAGAGAGGGAGAGCGTGTGTGTTTTTGTGTGTGAGAGAGGGAGAGCGTGTGTGTGTGTTTGTGTGTGTGTGTGGGTGGAGAGGGAGAGCGTGTGTGTGTGTGTGTGTGTGGGTGGAGAGGGAGAGCGTGTGTGTGTGTGTGTGTGTGTGTGAGAGAGGGAGAGCGTGTGTGTGTGTGTGTGTGTGTGAGAGAGGGAGAGCATGTGTGTGTGTGTGTGTGTGTGTGTGTGAGGGTGAGAGAGGGAGACCGTGTGCGTGTGTGTGTGAGAGAGGGAGAGCGTGTGTGTGTGTGTGTGTGTGTGTGTGTGTGTGTGTGTGTGTGTGTATGTGAGAGAGAGGGATAATGTGTGTCTGTGGGAGAGGGGGAGCGTGTGTGTGTGTGTGTGGGAGAGCG
>NC_054469.1:54933895-54936395 GCF_017639515.1 Carcharodon carcharias
AGAGCGTGTGTATGTGTGTTTGTGTGTGAGAGAGGGAGAGCGTGTGTGTGTGTGTGTGTGTGCGTGAGAGAGGGAGAGCGTGTGTGTGTATGATAGAGGGAGTGCGTGTGTGTGTGTAAGAGAGTGAGAGCGTGTGTGTATGTGAGAGAGAGGGAGAGCGTGTGTGTGTGTAAGAGGGGGAGAGCGTGTGCGTGTGTGTGTGTGTGAGAGAGGGAGAGCGTGTGTGTGTGTGTGAGAGAGGGAGAGCGTGTGTGTGTGTGAGAGAGGGAGAGCGTGTGTGTGTGTGTGTGTGAGAGGGAGAGCGTGTGTGTGTGTGTGAGAGGGAGAGCGTGTGTGTGTGTGTGTGTGTGTGTGTGAGAGAGGGAGAGCGTGTGTGTGTGTGTGAGAGAGGGAGAGCGTGTGTGTGTTTGTGTGTGAGAGAGGGAGAGCGTGTGTGTGTGTTTGTGTGTGTGTGTGGGTGAGAGAGGGAGAGCGTGTGTGTGTGTGTGTGATAGAGGGATTGCGTGTGTGTGTGTGTGTGAGAGAGGGAGAGTGTGTGTGTGTGAGAGAGGGAGAGTGTGTGTGTTTGAGAGAGGGAGAGTGTGTGTGTGAGAGAGAGGGAGAGTGTGTGCGTGTGAGAGAGGGAGAGCGTGTGTGTGTTTATGTGTGTGAGAGAGGGAGAGCGTGTGTGTGTTTGTGTGTGTGAGAGAGGGAGAGCGTGTGTGTGTGTGTGAGAGAGGGCAAGCGTGTGTGTGTGTGTGTGAGAGAGGGAGAGCGTGTGTGTGTGTGTGTGTGTGTGTGTGTGTGAGAGAGAGGGAGAGCATGTGTGTGTATGTGTGTGTGAGAGAGGGAGAGCGTGTGTGTGTGTGTGAGAGGGAGAGCGTGTGTCTGTGTGTGTGTGAGAGCAGGAGAGCGTGTGCGTGTGTGTGTGTGTGTGTGTGTATGTGTTAGAGGGAGAGCGTGTGTGTGTGTGTGTCTGTGTGAGAGGGAGAACGTGTGTCTGTGTGAG
Source organism: Carcharodon carcharias (assembly GCF_017639515.1). NCBI lineage: Eukaryota > Metazoa > Chordata > Chondrichthyes > Lamniformes > Lamnidae > Carcharodon > Carcharodon carcharias. The sequence continues at coordinate 54,934,884 of NC_054469.1, forward strand.
AGGGAGAGCGTGTGTGTGTGAGAGAAGGAGAGCATGTGTCTGTGTGCGTGTGTGTGAGAGAGGGAGAGCGTGTGTGTGTGTGTGTGTGTGGGTGAGAGAGGGAGAGCATGTGTGTGTGTCTGTGTGAGAGAGGGAGAGCATGTCTGTGTGTGTGTGTGAGAGAGAGGGAGAGCGTGTGCGTGTGTGTGTGTGTGTGTGAGAGAGGGAGAGCGTGTGCGTGTGAGAGAGGGAGAGCGTGTGCGTGTGAGAGAGGGAGAGCGTGTGTGTGTGTGAGAGAGGGAGATCGTTTGTGTGTGTGTGTGTGTGAGAGTGAGAGCGTGTGTGTGTGTGTGTGTGTGTGTGTGTGTGTGTGTGTGTGTGTGTGAGAGAGGGAGAGCATGTGTCTGTGTGTGTGTGAGAGAGGGAGAGCGTGTGTGTGTGAGAGAGGGAGAGTGTGTGTGTGTGTGAGAGAGGGAGAGCGTGTGTGTGTGTGAGAGAGGGAGAGCGTGTCTGTGTGTGTGTGTGTGAGAGTGAGAGCGTGTGTGTGTGTGTGTGTGTGTGTGTGTGAGAGTGAGAGTGTGTTTGTGTGTGTGTGAGAGAGGGAGAGCATGTGTCTGTGTGTGTGAGAGAGGGAGAGCGTGTGTGTGTGAGAGAGGGAGAGCGTGTGTGTGTGAGAGAGGGAGAGCGTGTGTGTGTGAGAGAGGGAGAGCGTGTGTGTGTGAGAGAGGGAGAGTGTGTGTGTGTGTGAGAGAGGGAGAGCGTATCTGTGTGTGTGTGTATGAGAGGGAGAGCGTGTGTCTTTGTGTGTGAGAGGGAGAGCGTGTGTCTGTGTGTGTGTGTGTGAGAGGGAGAGCCTGTCTCTGTGTGTGTGTGTGTGTGTGTGTGTATGAGAGAGGGAGAGTGTGTGTGTGTGTGTGAGAGGGGGCGCGTGTGTCTGTCTGTGTGTGTGAGAGAGGGAGAGCGTGTGTGTGTGTGAGAGAGGGTGAGTGTGTGTGTGTGAGAGAGAGGGAGAGCGTGTGTGTGTGTGTGTGTGTGTGTGTGTGTGAGAGGGAGAGCGTGTGTGTGTGTGTGTGTGAGAGAGCGGGAGAATGTGTGTGTGTGTGTGTGTGAGAGAGGGAGAGCGTGTGTGTATGTGTGTGAGAGGGAGAACGTGTGTCTGTGTGAGAGGGAGAGCATGTGTGTGTGTGTGATAGAGGGAGAGCATGTGTCTGTGTTTGTGGGTGAGAGAGGAAGAGCGTGTGTGTGTGTCTGTGTGAGAGAGGGAGAGCATGTCTGTGTGTGTGTGAGAGAGAGGGAGAGCGTGTGCGTGTGTGTGTGCGTGTGAGAGAGGGAGAGCGTGTGAGAGAGGGAGAGCGTGTGTGTGTGTGTGAGAGTGGGAGATCGTGTGTGTGTGTGTGTGTGTTTGTGTGTGTGAGAGAGGGAGAGCGTGTGTCTGTGTGAGAGGGAGAGCGTGTGTGTGTGTGTGTGTGTGTGTGAGAGAAGGAGAGCATGTGTCTGTGTGTGTGTGTGTGAGAGAGGGAGATCGTGTGTGTG